>NW_023994368.1:357500-379478 GCF_015586225.1 Lucilia sericata | reverse complement strand
CTATAGTCTAGTCTATAGTCTAGTCTATAGTCTAGTCTATCTAGTCTATAGTCGTCTATAGTCTAGTCTATAGTCTAGTCTATAGTCTAGTCTATAGTCTAGTCTATAGTCTAGTCTATAGTCTAGTCTATAGTCTAGTCTATAGTCTAGTCTATAGTCTAGTCTATAGTCTAGTCTATAGTCTAGTCTATAGTCTAGTCTATAGTCTAGTCTATAGTCTAGTCTATAGTCTAGTCTATAGTCTAGTCTATAGTCTAGTCTATAGTCTAGTCTATAGTCTAGTCTATAGTCTATCTATAGTCTAGTCTATAGTCTAGTCTATAGTCTAGTCTATAGCTAGTCTATAGTCATCTATAGTCTAGTCTATAGTCTAGTCTATAGTCTAGTCTATAGTCTAGTCTATATGTCTAGTCTATAGTCTAGTCTATAGTCTAGTCATAGTCTAGTCTATAGTCTAGTCTATAGTCTAGTCTATAGTCTAGTCTTAGTCTAGTCTATAGTCTAGTCTATAGTCCTAGTCCTATAGTCTAGTCTATAGTCTAGTCTATAGTCTAGTCTATAGTCTAGTCTATAGTCTAGTCTATAGTCTAGTCTATAGTCTAGTCTATAGTCTAGTCTATAGTCTAGTCTATAGTCTAGTCTATAGTCTAGTCTATAGTCTAGTCTATAGTCTAGTCTATAGTCTAGTCTATAGTCTAGTCTATAGTCTAGTCTATAGTCTAGTCTATAGTCTAGTCTATAGTCTAGTCTATAGTCTAGTCTATAGTCTAGTCTATAGTCTAGTCTATAGTCTAGTCTATAGTCTAGTCTATAGTCTAGTCTATAGTCTAGTCTATAGTCTAGTTTATAGTCTAGTCTGTAGTCTAGTCTGTAGTCTAGTCTATAGTCTAGTCTATAGTCTTGTCTATAGTCTTGTCTATAGTCTAGTCTATAGTCTAGTCTATAGTCTAGTCTATAGTCTAGTCTATAGTCTAGTCTATAGTCTAGTCTATAGTCTAGTCTATAGTCTAGTCTATAGTCTAGTCTATAGTCTAGTCTATAGTCTAGTCTATAGTCTAGTCTATAGTCTAGTCTATAGTCTAGTCTATAGTCTAGTCTATAGTCTAGTCTATAGTCTAGTCTATAGTCTAGTCTATAGTCTAGTCTATAGTCTAGTCTATAGTCTAGTCTATAGTCTAGTCTATAGTCTAGTCTATAGTCTATCTAGTCGATCTAGTCTATAGTCTAGTCTATAGTCTAGTCTATAGTCTAGTCTATAGTCTAGTCTATAGTCTAGTCTATAGTCTAGTCTATAGTCTAGTCTATAGTCTAGTCTATAGTCTAGTCTATAGTCTAGTCTATAGTCTAGTCTATAGTCTAGTCTATAGTCTAGTCAGTCTAGTCTATAGTCTAGTCTAGTCTAGTCTATAGTCTAGTCTATAGTCTAGTCTATAGTCTAGTCTATAGTCTAGTCTATAGTCTAGTCTATAGTCTAGTCTATAGTCCTATAGTCTAGTCTATAGTCTAGTCTATAGTCTAGTCTATAGTCTAGTCTATATTCTAGTCTGTAGTTTGTCTATTGGCTAGTTTAGTCTATAGTCTAGTCTTTAGTCTAGTCTAGTCTATAGTATAGTCTATAGTATAGTCTAGTCTATAATCTAGTCTATAGTCTAGTCTATAGTCTAGTCTATAGTCTAGTCTATAGTCTAGTCTATAGTCTAATCTATAGTCTAGTCTAGTCTAGTCTATAGTCTAGTCTATAGTCTAGTCTATAGTCTAGTCTATAGTCTAGTCTATATTCTAGTCTGTAGTTTTGTCTATTGGCTAGTTTAGTCTATAGTCTAGTCTTTAGTCTAGTCTAGTCTATAGTATAGTCTATAGTTTAGTCTTTAGGCTAAATCTATAGTCTAGTCTATGTTATAGTCTAGTCTATGTTATAGTCTAGTCTATGTTATAGTCTAGTCTATGTTATAGTCTAGTCTATGTTATAGTCTAGTCTATAGTATAGTCTATAGCCTAGTCTATAATCAGTCTCTAGTCTAGTCTACATTTAGGTTTGTAGGCAGCTTTCTGCTGAAGTTCTTTCAGATTTCATGAAGTGATTGTGGTTGAAACCAACGCAGGAGAGAGAATCTTTGTTAAAAGAGCGATGGATAGTTTTCTTAATTCAGCATTTAAATTTAAGTTCCAAATATTTCATGTTCGCTATAAGGAAGATTGACTGTATTTTTCAAACATATAGCCAAGATTAGATTTCATTCAACATTTTACTAGTCCATTAATTTTATAGATAAACATAAAAAGTTCTAGTTTTAGTTAATGACTTTAAATTTATATGTTTTCTTCTTATTTTTTCTTTAGTCTTAAGTAATCTTTTTATAACTGCTATAATCTCAAAGCATCTTCAAACCACTTGAAAACATAAAAATTTTATCTGATTTAGAATTTGCACCCATTTGAAAAAAAAAACAAGTTTGAAATACGAGTTCAATAAAATTCGAATGTTCCAAATAAATTAATTAAATGTTAATTGTAGCGGTAATACAATTTTGAACCGGATTACAATGTTATATTATCTTATAACTGAAGCTTATTATACCCTACGTCACTTTAGTGGGGAGAGTATAAGGCGTTTGTACTAAAGTTTTTAACTTCCAACGATTTGAAAAAATAATTACTTTTTGAACATCTCTAATTTAAAGACCCTAATCTTCATATATTATAAAACTCCTTAATTCCTGGAGAATAGGTCCATAGTGATGACTTTCTTATAGCACTTTCTGTAAGGTACATATAGTCGGATATGACCGACTATTTTCTTACTTGTGGTTACAACCTGTTTAGGCAAAAAAATATTATAATTTATTGTAATGTTGGCACTTTGGTAGACTTTTAATTAATTTTATTTCTTTTAAGGATTTATTTTAAATTCTAATTAATTTCTTTTGTGTTTTTTTACTGCTGCCGATTTAACACAATTTATGGTTTTAATTGTTTACGTTCAAGTGCCGCTTGAGAATAAATAATAGATTAATTTACGATATCAAACAATTAAAAAAACATTTAAATAAAAATTGGAAACCTTTTGTATTATTTTAAGAGAAATTTGTTGAAATTTGACTAGACAGGAAACTGTTTTAAGACAATTTTTAATATCAATCTTTATAATGGAAATTTTCAATATTAATAATTTCTTTATATATCTTTATTTAATTTCAGATTAAACTATCTGCCATCTAAAGAAAAAAAAAACTCACATAAACACAAATCAAAATGCTGCAACTGCGACGAAAGAAGATAATTTCCCTGCCATTAGTCGCAATATTTTTCCTATTATGCACCATCAAATCCATAAACACAGAAGTCTATACCGCCTTGGCGGATATGGAAGAGCTATTAGAGACTGAATCTGTATTAATTAGTAATTTAGAGGGTTTTATTAAGGTAGAACAACAAAAGTTGGATTATTTAAAAACGTAAGTAAACTTTAATTTTTTAACTATTTTTTCCCTTAAAATTCAAACTAAACTTTTTTTTAAACAAATTATTAAATACATAATTAATTAAACTAATTAAAAATTACTAATGAAACCATTTGTCACATGTCATTTGCATATTGCATATTGTTTCAATTTCAAATTCGATAATAAATAAATTATGCAAATACTGCTACCGTGATGTATGGACCCCTCGTATATTGTGTTAAAAAAGCACTTAACATAATAATAGAAACGTTTTTTTTGTGTCAATTGAAATTATATTTTTATTAATATATCTTTAAGTTTAAATTATAATTGACTTGTTTTAAATATTTATTTATTTTTATTTAAAATTTAATGTTAATTTATTATTACTGCATACTTTTGAATAATGGAGGTGTTAATTATGATAAAAGTTTTAATTTATATGTTTTTAATCATCATCATAAATATTGCGAAAATGTGGAAGTGATACGGTACAGATAACATATTTCCCTTTATTTATTGTTATTGGCGACATCATTTATCGCGATATTTGTTAAATGCACTGAATATTAAATAGGGCATCTGCATAGTGTACTTTCTTCACATATGAAAACAAGAGAGAGAGAGAAACCACTTTGTCAATATCTGCTTTAAATCAATGTAAGACAAACATTGTCTCGGGGATCGAATAACCGCACGCTATTTAGCAAACACAGTCGAAAAAAACCTAGAAAAAATCTCTTTAGTTCGGGCGATTTTGCGAATCTTGAGGTTAGTGTGGGAAGCTTTCGGTATTTCCAACAGATTTGATTGTAACCCTTAATGACACCTTTAGATCATGGGAGAGGTTCGTTATATGTCTACGATGGGGCTGCAATAGTTCCAGACAGTAACTTTTGAAGTTTATATACCGATTATTTTTCGTCAAGAAGTTTCTGAAATCGTTGTTATTTGTTTTTCTTGGACCAACTCTCAAAGCATGACCCCTATGCGGAGCATTGTGTTGTAACTAAGACAATTGATTGTGGGAGGAAGGATAAGCGGGGTAGGGTTTGTGGACTTTTAATTTAAATACGTTTATATCAAATGTGATTGATCATACTTCAGCTGATAGTTTGTTCCACATACGAACAGGGAGGCTAAAAGAATGAATTTTCCCTTTAATGTGTTGTGCGGGGTCCATTGGGCAATCTACCACAAATGGTTGAGTTCTTGATAAGAGACGTGTGTTGCGTTTCAGAGGAACACATTGATTGTAATATCGATAGAACGGTGAAATACATCTCACTTAGCGGCGGAGATCTAGTAAATCAATAGAGTTAGATATCCTACTGTCACCAATAAGTACCTTCGCCTTATCTTGTATGCGATCGAATAGCTTCAAAATAGACTTCAAAGCTCCGTCCCAAACATGAGAGTTGCTTTCCATTTTCGTCGGTTATAAGAGTTGTAAATAGTGAGGAAATCAGATGGAGTGAAGTATGTCTTACACTGGAAAAATGTGTTTAGTCCCGCCAAGTCAAAATAGACTTCAAAGCTCCGTCCCAAAAATGAGAGTTGCTTTCCATTTTCGTTGGTTATAAGAGTTGTAAATAGTGAGGAGAACAGATGGAGTGAAGTATGTCTTACAATTGAAAAATGTGTTTAGTTCCGCCGCCTTCGCATTGTTTTTTCATACCCCGATCATAAAAAGTTTCTAATACCCCAATATTTACACCATCAATGAAAATAGATGGAACAACATGATCTGCCATAATTTTATCTTTTCGAAAAGAACAATGAGTCTTGCGGGCATTCAAATTGACCCTATTATCACGACCCTATTCAGATATTGTTATCAAGTCGAGTTCTTCAATTTTTACAAACTAACATGAATTCTTTCAAAAAGAGCATGATAAGAAACTTAATGGAGTTAAAGAAATATTTAGAAACGTGTGAGTACGTTCCCACATTAACTTAAAGTCCAAAATTACGACAAGTTATTTGAAATCTTAAAAAATGAAAATTATACCATCTTTAAAAAGTAGAGAATTCTGAAATGTAACTTTATTACTGAAGATATGTATGTCCGATTAAGTGCTGCATCGAGGAACGTAATAGTGAAAACTCATAAAGAGTTCACTAACGGCATTCCGGAGCATCGTAAGAAGTCAGTAATTGCCTCTTCAGTTGCCGTTTCAGCGTATCCTCTGCTATAGAGATTAAATAGCTCGATCGTTTTAGCAAAGTGTTACACTTGATCCAATGAATCATGTATATAAATTTTCACTTGCAAAGTGAACAGGCCACAGCGTTGTTAAGTCTTCATGAAGAGGTACTCTGGCCTCTTGATCAAGTCTTTCATGGAAAATTGATTTCAACTAACATTCCATTCAGAAGTTATTTGTAATGAGGACATTTAAAAAACGGACCTCAACCATGTTTTTACTTGGAGATAATGGAAATCGAATCGCGGAAAACTTTTATTTACCTGTGAGTCGCTGAAATTGATATCAGTTGTCCTTAATTCCGGACTATGTAAACAATGAAAGAACTACAGGAAAGTGTGTAGTTAATAATTAAAAGCCACAGCGAACAAATTCGAATCCTTTTGCAAATAGGTTGATAACATCACCTTAAGCTCTCAAAGGTAATAAAGAGAACTCGAGAAAAACGACTTCCTTAAACATTTGATAAAAGTAAAGTACGTACTTTAATAGTACTTATTCTCAAGACAACACATTAAAAACTAAATTTGATTATATGTATATCTATCCGTTATTACAAAATGCAACAAAATGCTCTTCATTATTAGATAATATTAAATTTTTCTACAAAACTAATACCTGTAGCAGGTAATAGTAATTAGGAGAGAAAAAATATATATGTACCTTTGTTAGTTTAATAACCATATGCAACACGTGCTATAGTTGATCGGATATCGGTTATGTACTTATAAACGTATACATATGCTGTTTTTTCTTCGATCCAAAACAGCTGTTGGGGTGACATCTACAATACAAACACATTTCACCAGCATACGCACAAGGATACTAATAAAAGGTACAAATAATTTCTTTCAGTTATGCAGGGTGTTTGTTCGAAAAAAAAGGATTCAATAATTATTGGGTTTCCGATGAATAAATATCTGCTTTGAGTGTCACCTTTAACAAAGAATTTAAAATGTTTTAAAAAGTATTAACAATATGCTTATGTTAAAACTACACACCAACACACTTACATGGTATGTAATACATACATACAATTCTAAATAAACACAAACATAGTATGCAACATTTTTGCAAATTATCTCAATTAACATTAGTCCACGTATACGTATGTATCAATCACAGATTATCCAGAATTTACATAACCGATCACTCGGTCACATAACCAAAAATAACTGTAAAAGACCACATACAGTTTTTACCACAAAACTTTGACAGTGTATGGTTTTAACATCAAATCAAATTAAATTACTTAAATATAAACACAAATCATTTACATTTTCAATGTTGTGCATTTTTTGCAAATAAACATAAAACTGTGTTAAAGTCGACAAACATTATAAATAAAATAATTTTTTTTAATGCACATGTCATCAAAAAATTTCCAAAGACCTAAAGAAAGACTGTAAATTTAAGGTATTTTCAGTTTTATTTCCTCTACTTGAGTCTTTTTTTTTTTTTTGTTTAGCTCCGTTGTCTTCTTTATATTGATGTCTGATGAGTTAGTTGTGTTTGAGTTGTTTGTTGTCTGATTGTATGTATTCTGAAACGTAACCACTAGCTGAGGAATAACATATGCCAACCAGGAGTAGTGCTATTGTCCGCTTTAGGGAAGTTATTTAAATACAAAAGTAGCAGCAACAACTATAAGAATTAACAAAAGAAGTATACCAACAACATGGCAAATAATTGTAATAAAACTGACACAACAATTAAGACTATTAACTGAAATAAATTTTCATGTAGGTGTGTTTATCTTTTTTTGTGTGAGTGCTCATTTGCAGAGCCTTAAAATGATGAGTTCTTTGACGACGCGTTCAAGTGTAATAAATACAAATTTACTGTGTATTGCGATAAACATTACCTTAAATCTATGTATCTGGAGGTATTGCTAGACATACGTGCCCTTGAATCCTATATTAATAGTATTTCTCTGAAATCGGATTCTAGAAAAAGTAACACCCCGATTCTAATCATTAGACGTATGTATTATATTCTTAGAATCAGATTACATATTATCAAAAGACAAGTAAGCTGCCGATCCACAGAGGGTAAAAGAAATATACACGCCTGGTACCAAATTGACACCTAACTGTTTATAATTTTTCAATACCACCCTTGTCAAAGTATATACATACGTACGACAACACTATGTAATGTTGACAACATTGCAACAATTCGTAGTCTAAATCTAAATTTTATACACATCCGTTGTCTAAATGTTAACAAACGCGGTAAGCTCACTATTGACAAACAATCCGTTGCCAATAGTTAGCTTACCACGTTTGTTAACATTTAGACAACGGATGTGTATAAAATTTAGATTTCGACGAATTGTTGGTATGTATATACTTTGACAACGGATATTATTGAAAAATTATAAACTCTTTGGTGTCAATTTGTTACCAGGCGTGTATATTTCATTTTCCCTCTGTGTACTTTCCCTTGAGGACGATGTGATTTAAGTCTACACTAACGGTTTAAAATTTGTTATAGTCAGGATGAGCTTGATCTCATAGTCTTATTTCAGGCTGAAATTTACGCTACCGACTCGGACTTCAGAAACATCTGAGATTAAAATATCGAGACTTCCATTTATTAACTTATACATACACAATTTTGCATCACTTAAGACTATCGCCTTGAACTTTATAAGGTCAAAATGTATTCTCAATTACATTCACTCCCTGTCCCAATTTAGATGACATTCTTTCCAATAGATTTAGGTTAGAGGACATAATGGCATACGGGGGAATAAATATGCAAATAAATGGCCAATTAATGGATCCTTAGATGAAACAATTTCGCTATAGGATATTCATATTCTCCTGGATGACAGAAACATCGGAACTCAAGTGGCCCATTATTACCAGAATATCCACAATATGATGGTTCTGTCTTGAATCTCTTGGCTCTTGAGAAATTCCTTAAGACTTCTTATAGGTACAAGCCTCTTTCATGATCTTTATCAATTCAAATTTAATAGAAGTACCGGATAGTTCTCTCGTTATTTGTTTCTTTTATAGGGAATTTTTTAAATTTATATATTTTCATAGAGAAATTTTAAAAATTTCTTAACTTAAAGAGAAGTTTCGTATATTTCAAAATTTTGTTTCTTTATAGACATTTTGGAAGAAATCTCTATTTTAAAGAAATTTATCGAAAAAGTCCCTTTTTTATTGAAAAATTTCGAAAATATCTCATGTTTTTAATAGAAAATTTTCGAAAATTACTTTATTTTGTAGAAAATTTTGAAAAACTCATCTCTTTTTTAAATATTTTTTTTTTCGAAAATTTAACTTCTTTATGAATTTTTTTTGTATGTTATAAAAAATTTAAAAAAAATATTTTTTTCAAGAAACATTTCTAAAGTTCTTTTTTTATAGAAAAATGTGACGAAAATTGTTCTTTAAAATTGTGTTGAAAATTTTCTTTTTTGTAGAAAATTTTCTAAAATTTCTCTTTTTTATAGAAAATTTTCGAAATTTTGTCTTTTTTAAAAGAACATTTTTTAAGATTTTTAATGTTCGGGTTTTGATTTCCATTTTTTCTAAAATGTTTCATTTTTTTATGAATTTTATGAAAAATAAGAAAAGATTTCATTACTTTAAAGAACTGCCAAAGTGTAGGTCTTTTTGATGCCAGTTTAATGATGTTAAATACAAATTTTTATAGTTATATGGCACGAGCCACAACACAACAAAACACCATCATCATATTAAACTTAATAATCATGCCAAAAAATAACAAAAAAAAAACATGCAACTCCAACAAAAACAAGAAAGAGGAAACAAATGAAGGCTGTTCCACACACACTCATCATAATAAGACGAATAAGTAAAAGATGGTGATGGAAAAGTAAAGGACCAACAAAAACAACATTTGATATGAATGTATAGCAACCGACAAAAAGACAATAGTTTTGAAACAGCTGACAGCTGTTTGGATCCTGTCTTTATTGGAAACAACAAAAACAATAACAGCAGCCACCACAATACAAATACACACTCATTCAGTCTCTCCTATCCTTATCGCCTTGATATATATACATATGCGTGCTCTCTACAACTGGAAGGTACAAATGATCCTTAAATATCATTTCGATTTTTCTTCGTTGTTGTTTTATTATTATGATCATAATTTTAAAGATTTTAATTAAATTTTTTTTTATTTTATATTTTTGTTTGATACTCGTATTTTGGTTCCTACCACATCCGTTTTTCATTGTGATTGTATAGAGTGTGTGGTAGTTGTTATTAAGTTTTATATTTTTTTATTTCTGTTGTAGTTTTTGTTGTTGTTTCAATATCAAGTTGTTTAATCATGTGTGAGTAGTATGTGTTATTGTATCTATATACATACATATATCCTGTTTCCTTTAATTTTTCTGGCAGGGGAAATTAAATTCATTATTTCTTGTATACCAGCTTATATGTATGTATACATATTTGGAAACAATGTGCATATGTTTTTATTATAGTATGTACTTATGTACATAAATATCTACTGCTAATGGAAAATATTTACCTTGTTCTGGTTTGTATAAACAAAAAATATTATTATGCAAAATGATAAGAACTTGTTCTTATTGTTTGTCCATAATATTAAAGATAAATAAAGGAATTTCGTATCCTTGAACACCTTTAAAAACAAAACATTATTTTTTGTTTTTGCTCATATGTATGTATGTACGTTGATTTGAACCAGTAACTATAATTCTTAATTCTTAAATTTTTGAATTCTAAATCTAATTAACAAAGTCTTACTTTCGTTAAAGTTTACTTAACCCTTTCCATCAGTGCTACTAATAAGTCCCACAACTTGATATTTCTCATCAAGATTTACAATTTTTTATTCCCCTATAGAATTACAGAAAACTAAAGTTCGATATTAACCTCAGAAAAATATTTATTTTACAGATAAAAAACTAAAGTTCGACGCTTTTAGACTTATAGTTATTTTCAGATTTTTCATTAAACTATACCTTTCCATTCTAAACTTCATAATTATGATAAGCTTATTATAGCCAACCACAAATCGATATTAAAAAATCTGGCTCCGTTACAATCTTCCGCAGAGAAAACACCATAAACATGAAAAATTTCAGCTATATGTATCACTAGCGTACCCTGGTTGCAACCCCTAATCGAAATTATATACAAATTATGATAAAGTGAAATATTCAATAAGTACCATTTGAAGCACGATATTTGTTGTTCCAAAAAGCCCCCTCTTATAAATTCTAATTCTGCTAATTTTGTGATGGTCGGACCCCAACCCCATACAAGATCCCCTTAAGAAAAAATATATTAATAGAAACAAGCAAATATTACATCTACATATTATGTTTTGTTTCAGTTCTAATTCAATTCTATTTCAGTTTTAGTTCAGTTCTAGTTCAGTTCTAGTTCAGTTCTAGTTCAGTTCTAGTTCAGTTCTAGTTCAGTTCTAGTTCAGTTCTAGTTCAGTTCTAGTTCAGTTCTAGTTCAGATCTAGTTCAGTTCTAGTTCAGTTCTAGTTCAGTTCTAGTTCAGTTCTAGTTCAGTTCTAGTTCAGTTCTAGTTCAGTTCTAGTTCAGTTCTAGTTCAGTTCTAGTTCAGTTCTAGTTCAGTTCTAGTTCAGTTCTAGTTCAGTTCTAGTTCAGTTTTAGTTCAGTTCTAGTTCAGTTCTAGTTCAGTTCTAGTTTAGTTCTAGTTCAGTTCTAGTTCAGTTCTAGTGCAGTTCTAGTTTAATTCTAGTTTAGTTCTAGTTCAGTTCTAGTTCAGTTCTAGTTCAGTTCTATTTCAGTTCTAGTTCAGTTCTAGTTTTGTTCTAGTTCAGTTCTAGTTCACTTCTTCTTCAGTTCTAGTTCAGTTCTAGTTAAAAAAATTGTATAGGACCCTACCTATAGAAATTTTTAATTGACCCTACCATCCATATAAGGTCAGAGATTAAAACAGTCTTAAAGGTGCCTATATAGCTATAAAATTCGATATGAAAAATTTTTATAGAGATTGAAAGCTGAAAAGTTTTTTAAGGATCGGCCCCTAGTGGACTCAACCCCACACAAAAAGTTCCTTGTAGGGCTTTAAAAATATTAGTAGATTAATAAAATTCGAATTATACAAGTTTTATAGACATTTAAATATCTGGCAATTGGCCTATATTGGATCGAAAACCTCGTTTAAGCCCATCTTCAGACTTAAGCGCTCGTAACTTGTTTAAAAATCATGTATAGTGGTGAAATTCGACATAAAACAGGATTAATTTTAAAACATTAACTTTCCTTATAAATTCTTTAGAGCTTGGTCCATGACCCACACCGGCATTCAGGGCCGTGTTACGAAAATCGCCATAATGTGATTATTGTTAAAATTCAGCATAAAACTAATAAATGTATAAATCGTGGAAGTACATGCTTTAATGTTGGGCATACAAGATTCGTTAATGCCGAATATAACACTTCTTTATGGCACTCTTTTTTTCACTTGAAATAGCAAAAATTTTATTTTAAGAAAGTTGTGAAAAGAGCTCGGGGATCAGACCTTAATCCACTTTAATTATGAAAACTTCAAATAACTTCCTCTCATTCCGTTTGTAATAAATCGAAAAGTTGGACTTAGACACACAAAAGTATACATATATACAGACTATGTATGTATATAATCTGGGTACTTACTAGATTCTAAGACGATCAGGTCATGTGTCTCCTTTTGTCTGTGGAATGCACGAAAGGAAAGAACTATTTTCTATTGATAATAAAAATGGACAATATCGGCTCACGATATCATTTATCCCCCATGCAAGTGACCCCTAGATTTGCATTTTGCACTCAAAAATGATATTGTTATGGCGAACATCTGTCATATTTAAGTCGATGTTCACCTATATAAGAATCCCTTCAGGAAATGGCTTTAACCTCAGTAACATATTTTCAAATTTTGGTAATGAGTATTGTAGGTAATGTAGTTATTTCACACATAACTTGGTAATGAGTGGTCTTTGTTAATATAATTATTTAATTTTTTTTGGATAGGATTTGTAGCCAAATGTAAAGAGCGTATATCTTATAAGGAATTAGTTAATGATTTTAAACCTAGTCGATGTTAGATGATTTTTGAAGAAATATTGATTTGTACCTTTGTGTAAAAACTATTCCAAATAGCACGATAAAACAACTTATTAATGGACCATTTGGTAATAGAATAGACTAATAAACACAGAAAATAACTGTAAAGCCGGTTTTAAATCCGGAAAAGTCGGGTAAGCTTATTTGTAACCATTTTTTGGTCATCGTCAAACAAAAATAAGTAGTTATTCACCCAAAAAGAAAGTACTTACACTTTGCTCCAATATTACTTGCCTACCTAACGGGTAAGTAAAGATTTTTGTGGGACGTTTATAAGTGGCTTAACTATATAGATCGATATAGCGAAGAAAGTTTTGTAAGAACAAAATCATTCTACTCCCTTTCATGAGGATCGTGAGTTTTTCTTCTAGTCGGTGACTCTAATTTCAAAATTATATTTGATTAATTCAATGGGAAAGAGAAGCTTCAGCTATATATGGATGTATTATGTGAACTATTTAGGAAGCTGTTTGATTTATTTCCCCTAACACACCTTTTTGAAAGATTTATCACTAAAAATTTTTCAGTAATCAAATTACACACCCACATTTTCAAAGTGATTTAATTTAAAGCAAAACTAAAAAACTAAATCAAATTTAAAATTGAAATAGGATATTCCAGGGAAAGAAATTTACAAAATAATAAAAGGACAATATTATCAATAAAAATATATGTAAATTTAAAGGGATTTTTATAAATTTTTTTTATAGTCAGCAAAAATACTAACAAGGTGTCAAGAATCAATAGAAATACATATGTGGGGGGTCAGTTAGGTTTATGCCTAAAAACCATTTTTATATTTTTATTACTAAAAAGGGGTGGTTGGTGTTTTGTTTGAATGAAAAAAAGTAACGGTCGTTTTATAAAATCCTAATGATACGAGTTAAAAAGGAGAAATATTATTATTTGTCAGTTGTTTAAATAACTATATGCAGGGTTTTTATATACAACAAAATAAGTATTTATCGGTATATGGAATTATTTTCTGAAAAATAAGTTAATAAAAGCCGGCTGCGTTTGCGTTTTTCTACAAAACATATAAAATAATAATAATTCAAAAAATTTCAACCCTCATTTCTTGGCGTTAGCGAGTATAACACGAGTCAACGACTTAACAGTGTTTGGAAATAAAATGAGTTGTTTGTAGAACGAGTAAGTAGAATATTTTGGTGTTTTTTTCAGTCTATCTATAAGGAGCAGATGTTTCCTAAAGCGGAACGCGCCAACCTTATTACACGTGTATTTATATTATATATGTTTTGTTGTGTGTGCGTGTATGTATGGATTGTAAAGAATTGAAAGTTGCATGTTGTACTACTACTGGTGGTATCTTGACATACAATATAAACTCTAAGGGGGAAGAAAAATTTATTTGAGCTGAGCTCTAAGGCTGATGACGATCGATATACATGGTTGGATATTTAACGTATTTTTTGTTTTTGTTTATTTGTCAGTCAGTCAGTCCGTCTGTGACTGTGTTTTGTTTGAGTTAAATTTTGTTGGCTGAGTTTCGAAGTGAATTACTTTCAACAACTGCAGTTAGTACATTAGTCTTGAAAAATAATTCGGAGAGTGAACACGTTTCGGTTTGAAAAGAAAAATATAAAACTATTTTATAATTTGTTAAAGAAATTTTAGAAAAACAAAAGAAAATATTCATGTTTTTTTTTAAAGTGCTAAAGTGGAAACATTAAATTAAAATCCAAAAAGAAAAACATAACAAGCAAAATGTCTAAACATAATTATACAAATCCGGCTTTTTGCCAGAACAGTGAATTTTATCCCGTGCCCTCGGCCAACAAAGAAAATGTGGAATCAATTTATAATCGTAGCTTACAAATGAATTTTAATTCGAATACAACGCGTTATGATCCGCGCGAAGGTCCATTGCGTATGCAACGAAGCATGTCCACGCGTTCGGTGGCCATTAAAAAGTCTATGGTCGATACATCACCAGCTGTACATCAGCCACAACAACAACAACAACACCAACGTATGCAGCACCATCAACTGCAGGAAAAACAACAATTGCAGTTTGTGCAGCAACAACCAGCGCGTCCTATTAAGCCTCAAACTTCTAATCGTTTGAATGAGTCATTTGAAACTAGATCAGGTTCTGGCCGTTATGCTTTAGTGCCTGTAGAAGAGTTGCCTCAAAATCAAAATAATCGTTATGCCATTGTGCCCGGTCCACCTTTAACGAATATAAATAATCCTTCCTCACCCTCTCCCTTAGTGGTTAGCAGACGTTATGCCAAATCTCAAGATGATTTAGATCGTTATTCTTCACAAGTACAATTGGAACAGGAAGAGCCGCATTCTTTTCATGAAGATCCCTCAGCAGCTCCTTATGCCAGTTTGCCACCCATATTAGATCAACCACAGCTACAACCTAAACGCAAAATATCCCTGCAAAATCGTCAATCTTCGGTGCAAAACTTACAGCAGCAACCCCCCAAAATAAAACATGCCTTTTCCAGTGATTTTGGCAGCAAAACTTTCTTAGTGGTAGATAAAAACTCCAATCAAAGATATCAAATGGTGCCCACCGCTGAGGATGAGGAATTGGTAGATGATAATCATGAGATAATACAAATGCATAATGGTAAAGCCCATCGTTATGCCATGATACCAGCCGAGGATGAAGAGGATTATGAACAACATCGAGAGGAAGAAGAGGAGGAAACTTGTTTAAGTAACACCGATCTAAATCGTAGTGAAAACTTTTTACCTCGAGGCTATGAGCATACCCGTACACCCATGCGCACCTCTACGCCCCAAAAAGGAGCCTCCATGGCTAATTTATGCTCTTATCCCAATACCCCACTCAAAAATCCCCAAGCCACTAAAATGCTACACGAGTTACTCTCTACCCCTCCACGCAAAACTCCCGTTAAACCCACAACCCGTTCTCAGCACAATACCCCGCGGCAAATGTATGCTTCTCAAAGAGATTTAAGAATGCATTACGCTCAACAAAACTATCACATACAAAATGGCACCCAATCAGCTCCACCTCCTCCACCACCCATAATGCCACGTAAGAATTCACAACTTTCACCACAAAGACTGCACTACGAGACGGTTAAACCGTTAACAAATGATCGTACTATGGCTGTTATACAACCTAGACTGGCGGGTTCTCGCATACATCCTCAATTGGAAGAAGAGGAGGAGGAAGATTGCAGCAGTATACAGCAGAAGTCACCCAATAATAATTCATATCCTCAGAAAATTGCCAATGCTACTATAACATTGGCTATTGTTTCGTTAATGCTAGTATTGGGAAGTTCTATGAATTCGGCCCTAATTGTTTATATGATTGCTCATGTAAGTACTTTTTTTGTTTGGGGGATTTCTATAAAAGCAAGAGGCAACAAAAGGAAGATGTTTTAGGGGAATTTTTCTCATTAAGCTATTGGTTCTTGGGGGATAAATAACAGTCTTGTTGTAACGCTTAATATATATGTATATGTGATAAATTAACCAGATTTAAAAAACAATTAATATAAAAGTACTTTTTTATGACATTTTTTAGGTTCCTTAAGATTAAGGGCCTTCCTTATTTGTAAGCATTTGTCATAGGTGTATGAAAAAATTCAAATTTATTCTATAAACCTTTGATAAACGTTTATGAGCAAGACCTTTAGTTTTTATAATTTATGGGTTTCTTCTTATTTAGAACAAAAAAGTACACAGCTTATTAATACTATAGCTAGTAAAGTACTTTTTTCGTGGTACATTTCAAAAAAAAAAAAAAAAAAAAAAAAAAAACATCTGGGATGTACAATAACTATATTATTTTTCAGTATACACAGCTTTTTTACCAAAAGATTTTGTAAAAGTACAGTCATACATACAAAAGAAAAATAGTACTTTTTTGTAAAAAAGTACTATTTTATAAAATTTTAACAAAAAGCGTAAAATTTTTTGTGGTAATAGTGCCCTTATTCAAACATCTTTAAATCAGAACTTTTTAAAGTCCATATTTGAATCCTTATTCAAAACATTTGCCACATTTTTCAACATATAAAGTACTACTGTAAAAGTACTTTTTTTAAATTTTAGCATAAATAACAAAATAACACTTTTTAGAAATGTTAGTAGTTTCTTAAAGAGCACTTTTTGTGGTACTTTTTCCAGATTATCAAATAGTTATGGACTCTATTAAAATTTACTTAAGAGTACAAATCATGGTACTTTTCTTTCGTATTTTTCTAAAAAAAAAAGTACTTTTTAGATGTTTTTTTAATAAAACGAATATTGAGGGTGTAAAATTAAAGTACTTTTGAAAAAGTACTTTATTTAATTTTAGTATTAATAACAAAATAACACTTTTTTGAAATGTTAGTAGTTTCTTGAAAAGTACTTTTTTGTGGTACTTTTTACAGATTATCAAATAGTTATGGACTCTATTAAAATTTACTAAAGAGTGCAAATCATGGTACTTTTCTTTCATATTTTTCTAAAAAAAGTACTTTTTAGATGTTTTTTTTTTAATAAAACGAATGTTGAGGGTGTAAAATTAAAGTACTTTTGTAAAAGTACTTTTTTAATTTTAGCATAAATAACAAAATAACACTTTTTAGAAATGTTAGTAGTTTTTTAAAAAGTACTTTTTTGTGGTACTTTTTCCACATTATCAAATATTTATGGATTCTTTTAAAATGTACTAAAGAGTACAAATCATGGTACTTTTCATTCGTATTTTTCTAAAAAAAAAGTACTTTTTAGATGTTTTGTAATAAAATTAATGTTGAGGGTGTAAAATTAAAGTACTTTTGATAAAGTACTTTTTTAATTTTACCATAAATAACAAAATAACACTTTTTAGAAATTTTAGTAGTTTCTTAAAAAGTACTTTTTTGTGGTACTTTTTCCAGATTATCAAATAGTTATGGACTCTATTAAAATTTACTAAAGAGTACAAATCATGGTACTTTTCTTTCATATTTTTCTAAAAAAAAGTACTTTTTAGATGTTTTTTTTTTTAATAAAACGAATGTTGAGGGTGTAAAATTAAAGTACTTTTGAAAAAGTACTTTTTTTAATTTTAGCATAAAAAACAAAATAATACTTTTTAGAAATGTTAGTAGTTTCTTAAAAAGTACTTTTTTGTGGTACTTTTCCAGATTATCAAATAGTTATAGACTCTTTTAAAATTTTCTAAAGAGTACAAATCATGGTACTTTTCTTTCATATTTTTCTAAAAAAGTACTTTTTAGATGTTTTTTTTAATAATACGAATGTTGAGGATGTAAAATTCAAGTAAAAGAGTAAAGTTCTTCTCTAGAAAGTCCTTTGTTGCCTAAAGCTTTTAATGTAATCCACCATTTTTTTTTAACAACTAACATCTAAACTAATTAATTTCTTCTCCAACTTTTAGATGGGAAAATCCTTTTATCTGCAATTCAGTTTAGTAGCTGCCATCAGTGGTGTTGGTTTAGGTTTCTTAGGTTTTCGTTCGCGACATTGCGAATGGTTACCCAATCGTAGCTATACTTCGGGTTATATATTGGTAACCATGTTCTGCTTGCTCAAGTGTTGTGGTCTTTTAGTAATACTAGTGTTGGATCCGTATCCTGGTTTACCTTTACATGATGTTACCACTGGCATTATTTTAGGTCTATCCACTTTCACCATGTTCTTCATTGGTCTGGGGGTAATTGGTACCCTGTGGTGTTATCGTCCACCACCAGATAATCGTGTTGATGTGGTGTAAATTTAGTTTCATAAATAATTTTAATATATAATTTATTTTAATAATTTTTTTTGTTTTGTTTAATTTCGTTTTTTTCTTCTTATTATTTTTTTAGTAATTTAATAACATGTCATGACGGCTAAAATACCAAAAAACAAATCTTATAATAATTATATTTTAAGTAACTCTCCGAATAATTTCGTTTTCAAAGACTGTATATATAAGAAAAAAACTAAGAAACTAATTAGTTGTTAAATATTTAATAATTTAAATTATTGTTTTATGTGTGTGTATGTAGTAATATGTATGGTGCAGTTATTGGTTGTATTAAAAATGATTAATTAATAATAATTAATATTTTTTTTTTATTTTAGTTTAATTATACTTTTAAATTTAGTTATAATTTAGTGATTTAAACATGTTGTATTATATATATTTATAAATATAAATAAAAAAGTTGTATATCTTTAATTTAAAAAGTTTTTTTTTCTGAAATTTTTGTCATGATAATCATATTTTCTACGGATACATAATGATAATAGTGTAGATTTTGGAAAAGTTTTTAAATTCCTGAAATTTTATTAAAATGTTTCTATAAATAGAAAATGGATTAATCATTATTGAGTAAACATTATTGAAATAAAATTGAAAATTTATCTGAAATTTTTAGATAATTAAAAAGTTTATCCGAAAATGTTCAATAATTGGATCTGTATCCAAAAGTCTTTGTGTTCAAATCCCTCAAAATCTTTGGGTTCACTCGGAATACATATATACCAGCATACTACTTAACATCGGTCTTGTTCCTCCTGAAAATGCTAGTCGACCTCCTCTCTTTCAGGTAGCTGTATAAAATATTTATGGTTCTAGCCATCAATTGGCGTCTACCCGTTTTTTATTCAGACCTGGCATTTGTCGGGTTAGCTTCCTGGAGCTCTGTTATTGCTGATTTTTCTTGTATGGCCTATAATCCATATGATGTAAAGACTACCTCTTGAAAAGTATTCAGTTAAGGCTCTCTTACAGTCGCATCCGGTCTTAGATTTGAACTTTTCATCTGATATAGTCTTAACTGTCTTCTAGCTGTCGGTAAATATGTTAACCTCTTCCGCTTGACTATGATATTCTATCTGAGATCAGTGCCTTAATGTTTCCGACAAATTCTGTTTCTGGTATGCGATCAGGTACATCCGATGTTTGTGTACAGGTTTACAATTTGTTTAGTATACACTGTCGCGAATATCGAAGTGCTTTACGTGAGCATCTGGCGTGTAGCCCTATCTCACGGTAGTCTTTCTCATCCACAGGGTGAGCTAAAATATAACGACTCACCAGCGCCACTTTGTGTATCTTACACGCAGTTGGCAATTTACGTATATGGATGCCGGTCCATTATATGCGCACTTTGCTCAAGTACTCGAGCTATCTAATCTCTGCCATAGTAGTCCCATTGAGGAAGAACAGGTGTCATGAGCAAGCTCTAACTTCGACAAAGGAAAAAACCTTATATGTCCTTCAACCACACTACTAAGACAAGCCTTATTTCAGTGGCCACAAAGACCCACTGTGATAAGTTGAGCATGTTTTAAAGTAAACTCTAACACACTCAACCATGAAGGAAAATCGCCGATAAATTAAAGAAAGGGCAGTGACGATCTTGCATCACAACTCCGTCCTGCCAAAACATTATTCAGCACATCATAAACCACCAAATCACTTCATCCGTCAAATCCATCAATTACTCCAACCGCTCTATCGAATCAGAGTACACATCAGAAAGCACCAGAAAAACTTCACTTCGTATACCAAATCTTTGCATTATCAGCTCAAATCCAACATTTTATTAATCAACAGTCATGCTCTGTAGTTTGTACCGTTCCTAGCATCTAGGGACGATAAGAGAAATTCATCATGAAAATTATATTTCACTGTGTATCAGTCTTTTAACCAAGCACCCCCTTCCTGCGATTTAGGTTTCAACCACAGCCACTACGTGCCCAAAAGTCCTGTGGGCAACTGGCCACCCGTAGTACCCGATTATGTGGTGCTCTGGTTAGACCTCTTTTCAATTCATGCAAGGACTAGGCCAGGCAGTGAATTGTAAACAACAGTTTATAGTCCCGGCAGACTAGAGGTATTGGTAACACCTCTTTTCCCCCGGATTGCAATACACCAAGATGAGGTCTATCATCAAGGAAACATGCCCGGGGGGAAGTATACACTGTCAATTTGACTAAAGATTTGTTGGGCCGAAATGTCGTCTCATATCTTATATACATACACATGTTTTAATTGAAGAAGTATCAAGCAACGCTTCCAGAGTCTTTATTGACGTAGTGCCCATGATACCTAGTGCCCTATTTATGCCCTAGCATGTATACTGAACTCTGGTTTTATATTACAATTTGGTCCACTAATGTTAACATTTATCACTCTCTTTAGCCTCGTGTTCAGGGCCTCCCTTTCCCCTTAAAATTATAACGACGTCGTCTGCATAGCAGACAGATCTAAGTACATTCATGATTACGGTCCTTTGTAGGCTTTTAATTGTGATTACTCAGATTAAAAGGGACAAAATGGAATTATGCATTACACCAAATTACTTGTTTAGAGCGGTCGAAAAGACTTTGGACTCAAGCGAGAAGTTTGAATGTTAATCTGGCGAAGACTGAAAATTTCCCACTACATTTTATAAAAAAAATGTTCTATAAAAAGAGGTCAATCGTTGATTTCTTAACTTTGTTTAAATGTGTAATAATTAAAAGTCCAATATTAATAAATTAATTAAAATTTTTTAAATAATTTTTAATGAGCAAAAATATTTATTATCTCTTTTTATATATCTTTTATTTCTAGTAAAATGCTTGAATACCAAAGAGAACACGCTGAAGCAGCTGTCGATATTTCAAATTATGTTTCAAATCCCATTAATGCCTATTTACTTACAAAACGTCTAACCACAGATTGGAAACAAGTGGAAAATCTTATGGCCCACGATGTGGGTGGAGGTAAAGTTTAATGATAATTTGATATTTAAAATTCAAAAATTAATTTGAAAATATTTATTCGTTGTAGATTTTCTTAGCAATATAACTAATTACCGCAACATTTTGAAATTCCCCTCTGATGAGGATTTGAATGGTGCGGCGGTGGCCTTAATGCGCCTACAAGATACTTACAATTTAGATACGTCAAGTTTGGCTAGAGGAGAACTTAACGGCATACAATACAGGTAAGTGAAATAATCCATAAATGAATTTAATTTAAATTTTCTAATTTTATAAAGGGTTTAGTTGTATTAAACCCCCTTTTTTTAACTCAACTTTCATTAATATATTTACCCCTTTTCCCTTTTTGTTGCTGAATTTTAGTACTGAAATGTCATCAGATGATTGCTTCGAATTGGGACGTCAGTCATATGTCAATCATGATTATTATCATACTGTTTTATGGATGAATGAAGCCATGACTAGAATGTTAGATGAACCCAGAAATCGTACATTAGCCTTTACAAAAGCT